>NC_054704.1:99454267-99502642 GCF_016097555.1 Gigantopelta aegis | reverse complement strand
TGGGCTACGTCCCGCCCTTGTGTAGTCCAAGCTTTGATCACAAGCTGTATACAGAACGATGACCATGTTGGGACTAGTTTACCACTGGGCTACGTCCCGCCCTTGTGTAGTCCAAGCTTTGATCACAAGCTGTATACAGAACGATGACCATGTTGGGACTAGTTTACCACTGGGCTACGTCCCGCCCTTGTGTAGTCCAAGCTTTGATCACAAGCTGTATACAGAACGATGACCATGTTGGGACTAGTTTACCACTGGGCTACGTCCCGCCCTTGTGTAGTCCAAGCTTTGATCACAAGCTGTATACAGAACGATGACCATGTTGGGACTAGTTTACCACTGGGCTACGTCCCGCCCTTGTGTAGTCCAAGCTTTGATCACAAGCTGTATACAGAACGATGACCATGTTGGGACTAGTTTACCACTGGGCTACGTCCCGCCCTTGTGTAGTCCAAGCTTTGATCACAAGCTGTATACAGAACGATGACCATGTTGGGACTAGTTTACCACTGGGCTACGTCCCGCCCTTGTGTAGTCCAAGCTTTGATCACAAGCTGTATACAGAACGATGACCATGTTGGGACTAGTTTACCACTGGGCTACGTCCCGCCCTTGTGTAGTCCATCAGCTTTGATCACAAGCTGTATACAGAACGATGACCATGTTGGGACTAGTTTACCACTGGGCTACGTCCCGCCCTTGTGTAGTCCAAGCTTTGATCACAAGCTGTATACAGAACGATGACCATGTTGGGACTAGTTTACCACTGGGCTACGTCCCGCCCTTGTGTAGTCCAAGCTTTGATCACAAGCTGTATACAGAACGATGACCATGTTGGGACTAGTTTACCACTGGGCTACGTCCCGCCCTTGTGTAGTCCAAGCTTTGATCACAAGCTGTATACAGAACGATGACCATGTTGGGACTAGTTTACCACTGGGCTACGTCCCGCCCTTGTGTAGTCCAAGCTTTGATCACAAGCTGTATACAGAACGATGACCATGTTGGGACTAGTTTACCACTGGGCTACGTCCCGCCCTTGTGTAGTCCAAGTTTTGATCACAAGCTGTATACAGAACGATGACCATGTTGGGACTAGTTTACCACTGGGCTACGTCCCGCCCTTGTGTAGTCCAAGTTTTGATCACAAGCTGTATACAGAACGATGACCATGTTGGGACTAGTTTACCACTGGGCTACGTCCCGCCCTTGTGTAGTCCAAGTTTTGATCACAAGCTGTATACAGAACGATGACCATGTTGGGACTAGTTTACCACTGGGCTACGTCCCGCCCTTGTGTAGTCCAAGCTTTGATCACAAGCTGTATACAGAACGATGACCATGTTGGGACTAGTTTACCACTGGGCTACGTCCCGCCCTTGTGTAGTCCAAGCTTTGATCACAAGCTGTATACAGAACGATGACCATGTTGGGACTAGTTTACCACTGGGCTACGTCCCGCCCTTGTGTAGTCCAAGCTTTGATCACAAGCTGTATACAGAACGATGACCATGTTGGGACTAGTTTACCACTGGGCTACGTCCCGCCCCTGTGTAGTCCAAGCTTTGATCACAAGCTGTATACAGAACGATGACCATGTTGGGACTAGTTTACCACTGCGCTACGTCCCGCCCTTGTGTAGTCCAAGCTTTGATCACAAGCTGTATACAGAACGATGACCATGTTGGGACTAGTTTACCACTGGGCTACGTCCCGCCCTTGTGTAGTCCAAGCTTTGATCACAAGCTGTATACAGAACGATGACCATGTTGGGACTAGTTTACCACTGGGCTACGTCCCGCCCTTGTGTAGTCCAAGCTTTGATCACAAGCTGTATACAGAACGATGACCATGTTGGGACTAGTTTACCACTGGGCTACGTCCCGCCCTTGTGTAGCCCAAGCTTTGATCACAAGCTGTATACAGAACGATGACCATGTTGGGACTAGTTTACCACTGGGCTACGTCCCGCCCTTGTGTAGCCCAAGCTTTGATCACAAGCTGTATACAGAACGATGACCATGTTGGGACTAGTTTACCACTGGGCTACGTCCCGCCCTTGTGTAGTCCAAGCTTTGATCACAAGCTGTATACAGAACGATGACCATGTTGGGACTAGTTTACCACTGGGCTACGTCCCGCCCTTGTGTAGTCCAAGCTTTGATCACAAGCTGTGTACAGAACGATGACCATGTTGGGACTAGTTTACCACTGGGCTACGTCCCGCCCTTGTGTAGTCCAAGCTTTGATCACAAGCTGTATACAGAACGATGACCATGTTGGGACTAGTCTACCACTGGGCTACGTCCCGCCCCTGTGTAGTTCAAGCTTTGATCACAAGCTGTATACAGAACGATGACCATGTTGGGACTAGTTTACCACTGGGCTACGTGCCGCCCTTGTGTAGTCCAAGCTTTGATCACAAGCTGTATACAGAACGATGACCATGTTGGGACTAGTTTACCACTGGGCTACGTCCCGCCCTTGTGTAGTCCAAGCTTTGATCACAAGCTGTATACAGAACGATGACCATGTTGGGACTAGTTTACCACTGGGCTACGTCCCGCCCTTGTGTAGTCCAAGCTTTGATCACAAGCTGTATACAGAACGATGACCATGTTGGGACTAGTTTACCACTGGGCTACGTCCCGCCCTTGTGTAGTCCAAGCTTTGATCACAAGCTGTATACAGAACGATGACCATGTTGGGACTAGTTTACCACTGGGCTACGTCCCGCCCTTGTGTAGTCCAAGCTTTGATCACAAGCTGTATACAGAACGATGACCATGTTGGGACTAGTTTACCACTGGGCTACGTCCCGCCCTTGTGTAGTCCAAGCTTTGATCACAAGCTGTATACAGAACGATGACCATGTTGGGACTAGTTTACCACTGGGCTACGTCCCGCCCTTGTGTAGTCCAAGCTTTGATCACAAGCTGTATACAGAACGATGACCATGTTGGGACTAGTTTACCACTGGGCTACGTCCCGCCCTTGTGTAGTCCAAGCTTTGATCACAAGCTGTATACAGAACGATGACCATGTTGGGACTAGTTTACCACTGGGCTACGTCCCGCCCTTGTGTAGTCCAAGCTTTGATCACAAGCTGTATACAGAACGATGACCATGTTGGGACTAGTTTACCAGTGGGCTTCGTCCCGCTCTTGTGTAGTCCAAGTTTTGATCACAAGCTGTATACAGAACGATGACCATGTTGGGACTAGTTTACCAGTGGGCTTCGTCCCGCTCTTGTGTAGTCCAAGTTTTGATCACAAGCTGTATACAGAACGATGACCATGTTGGGACTAGTTTACCACTGGGCTACGTCCCGCCCTTGTGTAGTCCAAGCTTTGATCACAAGCTGTATACAGAACGATGACCATGTTGGGACTAGTTTACCACTGGGCTACGTCCCGCCCTTGTGTAGCCCAAGCTTTGATCACAAGCTGTATACAGAACGATGACCATGTTGGGACTAGTTTACCACTGGGCTACGTCCCGCCCTTGTGTAGTCCAAGCTTTGATCACAAGCTGTATTCAGAACGATGACCATGTTGCGACTAGTTTTCCACTGGGCTACGTCCCGCCCTTGTGTAGTCCAAGCTTTGATCACAAGCTGTATTCAGAACGATGACCATGTTGCGACTAGTTTTCCACTGGGCTACGTCCCGCTCTTGTGTAGTCCAAGCTTTGATCACAAGCTGTATACAGAACGATGACCATGTTGGGACTAGTTTACCACTGGGCTACGTCCCGCCCTTGTGTAGTCCAAGCTTTGATCACAAGCTGTATACAGAACGATGACCATGTTGGGACTAGTTTACCACTGGGCTACGTCCCGCCCTTGTGTAGTCCAAGCTTTGATCACAAGCTGTATACAGAACGATGACCATGTTGGGACTAGTTTACCACTGGGCTACGTCCCGCCCTTGTGTAGTCCAAGCTTTGATCACAAGCTGTGTACAGAACGATGACCATGTTGGGACTAGTTTACCACTGGGCTACGTCCCGCCCTTGTGTAGTCCAAGCTTTGATCACAAGCTGTGTACAGAACGATGACCATGTTGGGACTAGTTTACCACTGGGCTACGTCCCGCCCTTGTGTAGTCCAAGCTTTGATCACAAGCTGTCTACAGAACGATGACCATGTTGGGACTAGTTTACCACTGGGCTACGTCCCGCCCTTGTGTAGTCCAAGCTTTGATCACAATCTGTATACAGAACGATGACCATGTTGGGACTAGTTTACCACTGGGCTACGTCCCGCCCTTGTGTAGTCCAAGCTTTGATCACAAGCTGTATACAGAACGATGACCATGTTGGGACTAGTTTACCACTGGGCTACGTGCCGCCCTTGTGTAGTCCAAGCTTTGATCACAAGCTGTATACAGAACGATGACCATGTTGGGACTAGTTTACCACTGGGCTACGTCCCGCCCTTGTGTAGTCCAAGCTTTGATCACAAGCTGTATACATAACGATGACAATGTTTGGACTAGTTTACCACTGGGCTACGTCCCGCCCTTGTGTAGTCCAAGCTTTGATCACAAGCTGTATACAGAACGATGACCATGTTGGGACTACTTTACCACTGGGCTACGTCCCGCCCTTGTGTAGTCCAAGCTTTGATCACAAGCTGTATACAGAACGATGACCATGTTGGGACTAGTTTACCACTGGGCTACGTCCCGCCATTGAGTAGTCCAAGCTTTGATCACAAGCTGTATACAGAACGATGACCATGTTGGGACTAGTTTACCACTGAGCTACGTCCCGCCCTTGTGTAGTCCAAGCTTTGATCACAAGCTGTATACAGAACGATGACGATGTTGGGACTAGTTTACCACTGGGCTACGTCCCGCCCTTGTGTAGTCCAAGCTTTGATCACAAGCTGTATACAGAACGATGACCATGTTGGGACTAGTTTACCACTGGGCTACGTCCCGCCCTTGTGTAGTCCAAGCTTTGATCACAAGCTGTATACAGAACGATGACCATGTTGGGACTAGTTTACCAGTGGGCTTCGTCCCGCTCTTGTGTAGTCCAAGTTTTGATCACAAGCTGTAACCAGAACGATGACCATTTTGGGACTAGTTTACCAGTGGGCTACGTCCCGCCCTTGTGTAGTCCAAGTTTTGATCACAAGCTGTATACAGAACGATGACCATGTTGGGACTAGTTTACCACTGGGCTACGTCCCGCCCTTGTGTAGTCCAAGTTTTGATCACAAGCTGTATACAGAACGATGACCATGTTGGGACTAGTTTACCACTGGGCTACGTCCCGCCCTTGTGTAGTCCAAGCTTTGATCACAAGCTGTATACAGAACGATGACCATGTTGGGACTAGTTTACCACTGGGCTACGTCCCGCTCTTGTGTAGTCCAAGTTTTGATCACAAGCTGTATACAGAACGATGACCATGTTGGGACTAGTTTACCACTGGGCTACGTCCCTCCCTTGTGTAGTCCAAGCTTTGATCACAAGCTGTATACAGAACGATGACCATGTTGGGACTAGTTTACCACTGGGCTACGTCCCGCCCTTGTGTAGTCCAAGCTTTGATCACAAGCTGTATACAGAACGATGACCATGTTGGGACTAGTTTACCACTGGGCTACGTCCCGCCCTTGTATAGTCCAAGCTTTGATCACAAGCTGTATACAGAACGATGACCATGTTGGGACTAGTTTGTAGTAGGGCGGGATTTAGATGAGTCGATCGAGTGCTCGCTTGGAGTGCTTGCGTCGTAGGATCGAATCACCTCAGTGAATACATTCAACTGATTGGAGTTTTTTCTCGTTACAACCTGTGTACCGCAACTGGTGAAATATCGTAGTATGGGCTTTCCGGACTGTGGGAAAGTGCAAATAAAAGATCCCTTGCTGCATTAGAAAAAATGTAGTGGGTTTCTTCCGATGACTACGTGTTAGAATTACCAAATGTTTGACATCACAACAACCGATTATTAATTAATTGTGCTCTAGAGGTGTCGTTCAACAAAATACATTAACTTTTATATTTTTTATTAAGGCGGCGCGACGCGATACAAGTTTTGATATGCATGTATTGTGTTTTGTAATGCAAGCTTTGATCATATATGTAACATTGGCCATGTTCTGGCTGTTTCATATTAAGGTGGCGCCACACGATACAAGTTTTGATATGCATGTATTGTGTTTTGTAATGCAAACTTTGATCACATATGTAACGTTGGCCATGTTCTGGCTATATTTCATATTAAGGTGGCGACACACGATACACGTTTTGATATACATATATTGTGTTTTGTAATGCAAGCTTTGATCACATACTCTATACATAACATTGGCCATGTTATGGCTATATTTCTTATTAAGGTGGCGCCACACGATACAATTTTGATATACATCTATCGTGTTTTGTAATCCAAGCTTTGATCACATACTCTATACATAACATTGGCCATGTTCTGGCTATATTTCGTATTAAGGTGGCGCCACACGGTACGAATATCTCGTACGAGAATAACCGACTGAATGGAAGCCGATGGACTCGTAATGTTGTCTTTTCTCGATCGGCTATTCTCGTACGGGGCACTCGTATTGTGTGGCGTCGCCTTTACAGTAAACAACAACGAGACGTAATGTTAGAAATATCGACTTTATTCCAATAAAACAGTTTCACTGAAACAGTACAGACAAATCTCCCCTGATGTATGTTTGTGTCTTTGGTTTGGTAAGTTTGGCATTGTCATTGTTCATTTTCAATCTTAAAAAATCATTGAATAAAATAAAATAAAATTCGAAAGAGAAAAAACCCTGCAATTACCTGTTTATATTTTATACTGCTTTACATGTTGGCTAGAATAAGAGGATATATTATAATAAGATATTTGATTTAAAACTGCAGTTAAAAGAAAACAACAAAACTACTGTCATACATTATTTACGAATATGAAATGCTAGAATGTAAAATATATTATCCATTATTCGACTGAATAATCTGGTCAATCTATCCTCGGTTCTTGCTGGAACAAGTGAAATGGATTTTTTGTTTGTGGCAAAATTCTAATTATATACAAAGATCTAAAAATAAAAAAATAAAAAAAATAAAACGGCCAACATATATGCAAACCAGTATTTTACCAAAATGTACAGTCGTATCTGTTTCTACAACAACGTGTTAGTTATTATAACGGCGGATTCAAGGGGTGGATACCCATTTAAAAAGCTGCTGAAATAGATAAAAAGCTGAAACATCGCATTATTAGGAACTGCCCTCCTAAAAAATTAAGTGGCCCCGTTTTAAACATTTCTTTATAACTTTGATTTCACGAATGCCAACCTATTATTGGGGTGCTCTTGTCCATGCTCCCTTTTGCTCTAGGTCCCTTCCCTGAAATATTTCCTTAGTCTCCTTTGAAATGCTTATAATACCAAGCCACACCTACAGCCTAGCACACTAAAAACCGACCGAATGTGTAGTGTTAAAACAAAGCGTCAAGCACGTACACGTCACCAGTGTAGCACATAAAGATAAACACTATTCTTAGTTGTAGCCATTTTAAAACGTTTTCGAAAAATAAAATAGCTTCACATTATTAAAATTACAGCTAACTTACATTTTGTTTGGGATATGAATATATCTATAACAAACACATTTCTGGACGTCGTATCGACGCAATGCTATGCAGTATCTCAATATTGATTTCTGTGTAAAATTGTTTCGTACGTATGAATGTTTCATTTATTCCAATGACCAAACGAAATTTGATAAAAGTTCGGCCAAAGGACATTCCAAATGTATTTATCCATATAATGTTCTATATTTAAAACATGTAAAGGAAAGATGATGTTATAAAAACCAGGAAATCCAGGATGTGTTTATTTTGTTCAGGAGAACAAACATAACTTTAGCTAGGGTTGAAAACTTTGTATATCCCTTTAAAACTCTATTTATTTGTAATGTACATTTTCATTCTTGTAAAGAACACATACTTGTTTTTAAAACTCTATTTATATATATAATATATGGTTTTGTTTTTTTATTTTTCATTCTGGTAAAGAACTTAGAACGGTCAACTAGTTAGCAAAAAAAACATTAATTAAAAAATGACGGAGTGACGTCACAAAATCTGACCACCAGAAATAAGATGATTGGTTAAAAGGCCAATGTACAGAGCAGAGCTATCACAATAACGCAGAAATAGCCACATATCGAGAAACCGGATTCGTGTCTCGGCTACGTATAATACATTCTTCAGACTAGTTTAAAATATAAAATATGCACGCGAGACACTCATTTCAAAATATAAGAAAATATTAAAGCAATAAATGTTAGTAGGAATGGAAACAAAAAACAACAGACTGAACTCTGAGAAGACATTACAGTTCTCATCGGTATCAGAATGTTAGAATTCCCATGCACTAAAGCACATCAACAGTAAAATAACCATCTCGGTTTGAGCTATTCCACACATTGTTACATTGCTCTGGGGTGGGTGGGGTGGGTGGGGACTATGTTGTAAGTTTTAGAATGCGGTTAATTCTAAAATGTGTGATTTTATTCTGTAGATGGTAGAATGTCGGTAAATGAAGAGAAAAATGAATGCGTTTCTGAAATGATGTCAACAGATTCAATAGGTGGAGGGTCGGGATCTGCATTTAGTTTTAGAATGCGGTTAAATTCTAAAATGCATGATTTTATTTTCTAGATGGTAGAATAAAGCGACATTCATCGTTTACCTATGCATGCCCCAACCGACAGTTATTATATTTGGTAACGTGTAAATGCACCTAAAATAGTTTCGTTGCTGGCTGATTTGCAAGGTAATCCAGTTAATGTCAAATTGAGTGTTATCTTGTAATCCAGTTAATGTCAAATTGAGTGTTATCTTGTAATCCAGTTAATGTCAAATTGAGTGTTATCTTGTAATCCAGTTAATGTCAAATTGAGTGTTATCTTGTTGAATGTGGGCTAAAGAGAAATATTTCTCCCACAAACCTACTGCACTCACTTCCAAACCAATGTGATTAAATGTGTGTCACAGCCCTAATAAAGGTATCTATTTACATATATTTATTTATACATGGCACAAATCAGACACCTGTAAACAAACGCCTATTCCTGGCAGTAGCATACACATCGTGTTAGGAAATAGTCTTATTTTTTAAAACTTTACAGTGTTATTGTGCTACTAAACCTAATTGCAATTTATTTTTAAAGGATTCTGTTATAAAACTACAAAAATTAAAGACTAAATTTGTAATAGCATGAACACAACTATTTGTTTTTAAAAAGGTAGACACATATGACGTCCAAGACTAAATATATTTTTGTATATAAAAATGATGATATACCGTATTTCTGAAATGACGTCATAAAAGATGCTGTGACTTTTAAAATCATAAACAAAAATACGTTTAAAGCAAATATCTGGAACATAAAGTTGTACGTTTCATTTAAAAATAGTTTATTTTATCCAACTTATTAACACACCAAGTATCGGGATACGTATCGTATCGAGACCCAAGTATCGGGATACGTATCGTATCGCGACCCAAGTATCGGGATACGTATCGTATCGCGACCCAAGTATCGGGATACGTATCGTATCGCGACCCAAGTATCGGGATACGTATCGTATCGAGATCCAAGTATCGGGATACATATCGTATCGTGACCCTAGTATCGGGATACGTATCGTATCGCGACCCAAGTATCGGGATACATATCGTATCGCGACCTACTCGTATTGTTACACCTCTAGCATTTAGGATTCTGACTTCCATTAAGTACACCATGAAGCTGTAATCTTACTAGATGTAACAATGCAACAAACTGAACACTAGTCATTATTTCAATTCACGGTACATTATACATCTACCATTACTATACAAAATGTCAATTTTACACGAACAAAAAATACCAAAGGTTGTATGAATTCATGATTTAATAAATGAAAAGCATATGTATGCAGTGTTTGAAATCGTGACCTTTCCACCCACCAAAGTTAGTTAAAACGTCTCGGTATACCAAAACAGGTGTTCCAAGGGCATCTACAGTACAGGCAGCATTTACACCGATACACTCGCTGTCGGTTGTCGGTATATATACACTGTCTTGTGGCAATATAAACTGACTTGCGACAGTATACATACTGCCCTATCACAGTATACACACCGCCCTGTCACAGTATACACACCGCCCTGTCACAGTATACATACTGCCCTGTCACAGTATATACACCGCCCTGTCACAGTATACACACCACCCTGTCACAGTATACATACTGCCTTGTTACAGTATAAACAATGCCTTATGACAGTATCAATACTGCCTTGTGACAGTATAAGAATGATCTTATAACAATATACTCACTGCTTTGTTACATGACATACATTGCCTAGCAACAGTATATATACGGTCTTGTAGCAATACACATACTCCCTTGAAAACAGTATATACAATGTCTTATGACAGTAAACACACCGTCATGCAACAGTATATACAATGCCTTATGTCAGTATACACACTGCCATGCAACAGTATATACAGTGCCTTATGTCAGTATACACACTGCCATGCAACAGTATATACAATGCCTTATGACAGTATACACTGCCATGCAACAGTATATACAATGCCTTATGACAGTATACACACTGCCATGCAACAATATATACCATGCCTTATGACAGTATACACACTGCCATGCAACAGTATATACCATGCCTTATGTCAGTATACACACTGCCTTGCAACAGTATATACCATGCCTTATGACAGTATACACACTGCCATGCAACAGTATATACCATGCCTTATGTCAGTATACACACTGCCTTGCAACAGTATATACCATGCCTTATGACAGTATACACACTGCCTTGCAACAGTATATACAGTGCCTTATGTCAGCATACACACTGCCTTGCAACAGTATATACAGTGCCTTATGTCAGCATACACACTGCCTTGCAACAGTATATACAGTGCCTTATGTCAGCATACACACTGCCATGCAACAGCATATACAGTGCCTTATGTCAGCATACACACTGCCATGCAACAGCATATACAGTGCCTTATGTCAGTATACACACTGCCTTGCAACAGCATATACAGTGCCTTATGTCAGTATACACACTGCCTTGCACTATACAGCCTTATGTCAATACACACTGCCATGCATATATACAATGCCTTATGTCAGTATACACACTGCCATGCAACAGTATATATTGCCATGCAACAGTATATGCAATGCCTTATGACAGTATACACACTGCCATGCAACAGTATATACAATGCCTTATGACAGTATACACACTGCCATGCAACAGTATATATTGCCATGCAACAGTATATACAATGCCTTATGACAGTATACACACTGCCTTGCAACAGTATATATTGCCATGCAACAGTATATACCATGCCTTATGACAGTATACACACTGCCATGCAACAGTATATACAATGCCTTATGACAGTATACACACTGCCTTGCAACAGTATATACAGTGCCTTATGTCAGTATACACACTGCCTTGCAACAGTATATACAGTGCCTTATGTCAGTATACACACTGCCATGCAACAGCATATACAGTGCCTTATGTCGGTATACACACTGCCATGCAACAGCATATACAGTGCCTTATGACAGTATACACACTGCCTTGCAACAGCATATACAGTGCCTTATGACAGTATACACACTGCCTTGCAACAGCATATACAGTGCCTTATGTCAGTATACACACTGCCTTGCAACAGCATATACAGTGCCTTATGTCAGTATACACACTGCCATGCAACAGCATATACAGTGCCTTGGAACAGTATATACAATGCCTTATGACAGTATACACACTGCCATGCAACAGTATATACAATGCCTTATGTCAGTATACACACTGCCATGCAACAGTATATACTGCCATGCAACAGTATATACAATGCCTTATGACAGTATACACACTGCCATGCAACAGTATATACAATGCCTTATGACAGTATACACACTGCCATGCAACAGTATATATTGCCATGCAACAGTATATACAATGCCTTATGACAGTATACACACTGCCTTGCAACAGTATATATTGCCATGCAACAGTATATACCATGCCTTATGACAGTATACACACTGCCATGCAACAGTATATACAATGCCTTATGACAGTATACACACTGCCATGTGGCAATACACACACTGCGTTATGATAGTAGACGCACCGGCTGCCTAGAAAACGAGTAGCTAGCTACCGAATCTAATTGTGTGATGATGAAAAATGTCCGTAGCTCCAGCTCAGTATGAGCAAACTTATCTTCTGTAGCTGGTCCTCGTCCAACACTTTCCCCGGCTGCCACCTGCCCAGCAGTATGTACACTACAGGCAGGTTTCGCAAGTAGTTCCAAGTCAGTGTTACTCTATCATTCCTGTGTCAACCGACCTTGACCTCAAGATGGTTGTGAAAAAAAGCAGGTTTCTTAAGTGATTTCCAAGTTACTGTTACTCTCTCCTGTCTCAATCAATAACCACTGACCTCAAGATGGTTGTACAAGAACGCAGGCTTTTGAAGTGATGTCTAATTCAGAATTGCTGAATAAATGCCTTGACCTCAAGATGGTTGTAAATAATGTCCTTAAAAATAGCGACACTCCTATGAATATTACAATCCACAAACAGTGTAAACAGTGTATGATTTCTGCATCAACCGGCTTTGACCTAAAGATGGTTGCAAAAAAAAGGTTCTGTAAGATTGCAAATCTCCTCTGAATATTACAATCCACCAAAACTGTTCAAACGTATACAGGAACCAAATAGGTCATCTACAGAAATCCGTTAGGTCATTTACAGGAATCCATTCATGATATGTGAGTGAAAAAACCGAAGTACAGTTACGAAAGTTAAATAGCTACCGGTACGTACAGCTGCTGGTTTTCGAGGAGCCAGTGGTTAAACATTGTTTTCGCCACACTGTGCACGGATTTCCTGTGTATCGCCATCTTTGATCTCGGTGGCCAGAAGCTGTGTTGCCAGGCAGGGTTTGCCGCTGCCGTCAACGACTATCGAGTTTGTCGTTTCGTAATCGTAGTCGATAATGTCGATCAAGGAGAGGTCCTCGTTGGCGCGGATCTGGTGACGTTTCAGACGTGGTCGTATCAGTTTCACTATGCGCTGCAATTGAGACAAAATCAACGTTAAAGGAGTGTCCTGTGTTTGCCTTCAGTTGTTCAAGTGACAGACCCTAGTTTCTGAACACGAAAATGTATGTTTCACTTTTAATTTGGAATAATAATTTCAGTACACCTGAAATGGTTCTGGTCATCCAGGTTTTTGTAATACTCCGAAATGCATTTTTCATAATTCTAAAAACGCACGTTCGTCTCAGAAAAAAATGGTTGTCCAAACAAACTCTAGTTATTGTTAGACTGCATTTTCCCATTTAAACATTATAGACTGTAACTTCTCTCTGTAATAACCTTATCTCGATGTGTTGCATGTTTGTAGGTTAACAAAACTTGAGTTCTGTTAGTAAAACAATTCATTCTGCTAGCCTTCATTGTTCAAAAACATTCACATTAACGAAGTAGTGATCAATGTTCATAAGACCAAATTATAAAAACTAAAATAAACTATCTTAAAAACTATATATAATATCAACAAAACCAGTACACTGACTCTAGTTCAAATTAAAGTACAGTAATTTACTGCCCTGATAAACCAACATTTTATCACAACAAACACTGTCACATGTATCACCAATGGAAGGACGTGTGGTATTAACTGCTCTAGCAAACGTTAGGTGCACCTAGAACTTTGGCCCAGTCGGATGTTATTTACTTCAGTACTAGTACTACCCATATAGGTGAAAAGTATAACAGATGCTGCTTACTTCCTTCAGTGATCCTGGGACAGACACAATTCTCTTCAACATGATTCCGGGAATGAAGATGATGGACGCCGACGCCATCGTCCAGCCGATGCCAATGGCCCAGCTCGGATACTCGTACGTGACAGTCTTGCGGTTATACGTCAGCTCGGAGTAGCTGATACACCCGAGGATGAAGATAACCTGCAAACAAAGTTGTCGCACACTTCAAAACAGAGAATACCACACAAATGGCTGCTACATACGATTTTAAATTCATTTTACAAAGAGTTGTTTTAAAATGTATCTAATACGCGAATGGGACTTGGATTTGTCTTACTAGCTTGTGATTTAAATGAAGATCCCTAAAATTAGAAGCTCAAACTGTAATGGCATTTTAAAGTTCGCTTTGCTTAACAACACCACTAGAGTAAATAGATGTATTAATCATCGGCTATTGGATGTCAAACGTTTGGTAATTTTGACATATAGACTTAACAAGAGGAAACCCGCTACTTTTTTTCCATTAGTAGCAAGGCTTCTTTTATATGCACCATCCCACAGGCAGGATAGCACCTACCACGACCTTTGATATAGCAGTCGTGGTGCACTGGCTAGGTTCAAATCAGAAAATACTACATGAATGGCTGCTACATACTAATTCAAATTCATCTTACAGCGAGTTGTTTCAAAATGTATCTAACATGTTGTTGGATATTATAACCGAAAGCTTATTGGCTTGTAATATAAATGAAAATCACAAAAATTAAAATCTCAAAACTGTAATAACATTTTAATAAAAAAAAACCCAAAAACAACACACAACCCAGTCATGATAAATGACAAACATTTGGTTTTAAAGATAAACATGGAACCATTTTTAATCATATTCACACACAAATAATTTACAAAGACAATTCCAGAGAATATAAACTACACAATCTTGATAACAAAACCGTTATCTGCGGTAAAGATCGTATCTCTGCACAATAAAGAGTCGAATGGGCATTTTACAAAATAGTTTTTGATTCCCTGAATTTTTATCTAGTATCTCGTCTACAGGAGGACAGCCACTCCCGAGATCCTTTACGGGATAATACATCCTTCTTGCGGCGCCATAAAGAGGACTGCCATTTCCAGACTAGTCTACTCAATCAAAACTAACACAGGACAGAGCTAATTGGAATACATACAGCTGTGGTGACTTGCCCTCATGAATCACTGTCAAAACAGTGATGATATCAAGTGTTCGCGAAAGATGAGCATATCCTGCCCCACTGGTGGTACCCATTGTGAGTACTGCCTCCACAGCTGTCAAGTCAGTCACAATCAATGTCATGATATGGTTACATCCGACAGGTGTAATGGTGCAGCAAAGCTGGCCATCGAATGAATGAATGAATGAATGAATGTTTAACGACAACCCAGCACGAAAAATACATCGGCTATTGGGTGTCAAACTATGGTAATGCAAATAAATAAAGTGATGATCAACATCAATATAAAAATTCAAGACTTAAACAAAAACAGTGTAAAGAACTGTGAAAAAACACAAATATCACAGAATTTTACGGATACTGAATTTTACTAAAAACTTCAATTTTGTGCTGTATTGACCATTCTCAAAGAGAATGTTACACCCCTGCACCACGGTGAGGTTACAGCACACGCAGGGGCTGGCCATCGATGTCGTATAGTCTCTGTTCCAGATTTTCAAGTGTTTCCAAGAGGTTTAAAACAAAGTATCTTTTTTATCCGTAAAAGGCAACCGTTTGAAAAAAGTTTGTTTTGTTTAACAACACCACTAGAGCACATTATAAGTTGTAGAAGCATCACAAGGCTCGGGCTACAAGAACATCCAGAGGGTATAAAATCCATAAATCCCTCGTGATGCTTCTACAACAAATGTATCTTGCCGACATGTTTAATTACAAAATTTTCTTCAAACACATCCAAGTGCATTAATAATGTAAATCAATTGCAACGTCGTGTACCCAGTTACATTGGAATTACTGACGTCATTCAAATTCTAAATTAGCTGTATTATTACAATGCTTCTCCACATTAAATTGCTCGCTTTTCTTCAATTTTATTTTCCGAGTGGTTGGTAAATCGTTTGACAGCCATGTTTTACTTACATTGGTAACAGACGAATTTTTACATGGCGCATTAATACAATAACAACAGTCCGATGTTACAGGTGGGGTATAAGGAGTTTTTTTAAGGCTAAATAACCAATGAAATTCGAGTATTTTACATGAAGGCGAAATAATTATATATTAATCATCGGCTATTGGATGTTAAACATTTGGTAATTTACCAAATGTTTGACATCATAGGTAGAAATCAGTTTTAGTAGTGTTAATGTCAATGGATTGTTATGCTTTAACGCACTATATACTTTTTAATTACGGTTATATGGCGTTGGTCATATGGTTAACAGCCACAAAAATAATTAGAAAGTAAACCTGCTGCTACCACTCCATGAACTACCGTCTTCATTTAATTAGTAGCAAGGGATTTTTATATGCACTATCCCACAAATATAAAGTACCTATCACGGTTTTTGTTACAAAAGTTGTGGAGCACTATAAGTAATGCGAAATAGCCCTATGGCCCGACTGACGGAAATTGATCTTAGACCGACAGCGCATCAGGCGAGCGCTTTACCACTTGCCTATGTCTGGCCCGAGTCTTACTCGATGACTCACCATGGAGCAGCCAACATGACATTTAAATTAATCTCACAAATATGGTGGATATCAGCAGTCAAACACGATAAACCTCAGTGTTTATCGCCAACAGATGTGTGTAATAAACTAGTGTTACGCACATCTGTCACCGCTACAGACTGACGGATATGTATGTAAATATGGTCAAATATTTCAGCATCTAGGTGCTGGGAAATAGACTGTAAGAAAGGTTGAAGTGGTGGTAAAGATATGTGTTGCATCATACCAAAGATACAATTTATTATTAATTTTTATCTACATTTGTACAAATTCCATGGATGATTATTACAGCGACAAAACATGATTGGAAGGAACGAAGGAAATATTTTAAACATGATTGGAAGGAAATATTTTAAACATGACTGGAAGGAAATATTTTAAACATGTCTGGAAGAAAATATTTTAAACATGATTGGAAGGAACAAAGGAAATATTTTAAACATGACTGGAAGGAACGAAGGAAATATTTTAAATATGACTGGAAGGAACGAAGGAAATATTTTAAACATGACTGGAAGGAACGAAATAAATATTTTAAACATGATTGGAAAGTCAGAGGCTAAGAAGTTTAAGTCTATGATAACTGCAAATATAATAAAGACAGTTGCACACACAATTGACTAGCATAATTCAATATGATTTATATACATTTTTTCTAGTTATTCAAATCATATTTCTGTTTAAGAAAGTTCGCTTGAAATGTGTCCACAAAACAATTAAATACAAGTCTTAACTTATCATGCCTGTACACTTGCCACTAATAATACCAAAATCATAATATATTATAACACCAACTTACGACAGTGAATATAGGTGTCAGAATGGACCAACATATCCACATGGACTTGTTTATTCGGAATCCAAACATCATCTCCAGGTTGTCATAGAAACGGTTTATACCTGTAAGAAAACAATATACAACAATGTGACAAGTGTTAAAGCGATAAACCTACTGGAACGTAGTGCAATTCATTTTTATAAATTAGTTTTTAAAAGACAATCATTATTGAGGTATGAACACAAACATGTTTGTTTTACCAAATGTTAATAGAAAATAAATTACACTTAAAATAAAACAAGATGTTTAAGATCTTTATAATATAATTTATATTACTTATACAATTATGTGTACTTATTTAAATAAGTGAATACAATTTACAGAAGTTAATAATTGTCATTTAACCTTTACTAAAAAATTAAACCAGATACACATAAACACAATTCACTCATTTATATTAGTTACAAATATTGAAGAAAAAATACTGACCACAAGAATTTACCTTTCTGTTTTGTCAATAAACTTATAGTTACATTTTCTTTAGATAAAACCTTTAATAGATCAAAAATATTTTAAAATGAAGAAAGGTGATTATATCGTGGTCAACTTTAATCACTTTATAAATACATTTTGCCTGAAATAAACAAACAATCAGACTGTAACAAAGGTGAAATGAGAAAATCACTTGACACTATTTGTATTGGTACGTAATTTTTATTCATTTTTTCATAAATCAACATACAACTATGCAGTTACATGGGTGTATATAATTAATTCAATGTACAAAGGAAGCAAAGTTCCAATAAATATTTAGGGAAAAGTAAGTCAGAATCAAAATTATGTAAAGTGCTTTGTGTTCATCGTAATTAACCAATAGATTTACAGATGGTGCGGCCCATAATTAATAAATACTGTTAGCTGATTTTTTTTAATTATTAAATATTACAATTTTGTACACAGATTAATTTCCATTTTGAAATATGGCCATCTTGTTAAGCTATCTATACTTTAAGAATTTGTTTCTATTATATTAACTCTGTGCTTTTTACAGTGAATATTATTAAATTGTAAAATCTACAGGCTTGATGTTGGCGTCTTTGATTCTGACTTGCCTTCATGATATAAAGTAACACGATGTAAGATAAATATGGTCGTTGGTAACGTTATAATTAAATAACTGGTCCCACGTTGAAAACGCCATAAATTAAAAATATAAATGATCCCACGTTGGTAACTTGACTTAAATAAACGATCCCACGTTGGTAACTTGACTTAAATAAATAATCCCACGTTGGTAACGACTTAAATAAATAATCCCACGTTGGTAATTTGACTTAAATAAACGATCCCACGTTGGTAACTTGACTTAAATAAACGATCCCACGTTGGTAACGCAAGTTAAATAAATGATCCCACGTTGGTAACGCAAGTTAAATAAATGATCCCACGTTGGTAAGGTCTTGTTAAATGACGTGTAGCAGGTAACTGTGAAGAGCCATGTTCTATCTAAAGCCTAGCTTAAATGTGTGACCAGCCATATAATCTGACCAAAGCCTAACTGTCCTATGTAACGATCTTTATTCAAGGGTTGTGCAAATCCGGTTCAAAGTTTCAAACTTCGTTGTACTTTCTTTCTGTGTTCCAACATTTCATGTAGCTATAGATGATTTTCTTTGAATGACCACACAACAGATGACCACTGGTCTGTGTTGTAATGAATAACGTGGAAGCTTTTATCATTTTCGACCTGACCTAATTCCTACAATAACCTAAATTTGTTTTCGGTCGACCGTCTACGAAACTGATCAAAGTATCAATGATACAATTGTCTAGCATTAACAGACATGTCAAATGCCCCTCTTTGCTGTTACTGGACCTTTATAAAAGTTTGGTCTTTATAAGCAGTTGGCATTTAGATGCCCGACAAAATGTAATCATCTGTATGCAATGAGAGATCATCTAATGTAGCCATTATAGACAGGTGGTTGCTAATCAAGGTGGTCTTCAAAACAGCATGTCTATATCGTAACTGATACAGACAAATGAAGAAATAAGAAAACAAATGGCGCATCATTTGCAATGACCATTATTTATGCCAAGCTGGGCCGCATTATAAAGCTCGTTTCCAACAATGAGGCCTTCACCTAATCGAATTTGCTTGTGGTTATACCACTGTGGCATGTTTTCCTCCGTGTTAATTAACATTTGGCAATTTGATTAAACTGCTGACTGTATCCTACTAAGATCATAGTGTATTTATTAATTTTATATAATGGCTTGACACTCGTGGAATCAAGAACATAACTATTATTACAGTAAAATCGATCTCTATACTAGACAAAGTCCAACGAAAAGTACGTATTCCCCCCATTACAGTTTAAGTTAACTTTGTTTGCATGATATTATGAACAAACTGAGTTTGTAGATCGTTTAACACTGTTAGATTAAACCAAGGTAGGCTTTTTTGTCTACAAAAGAAACTAGTTCTGATATTAATTGATTGCTATAATTAAATACAATTATCTCAAACCACTTGGTATTTATTTAGCTGTGACATATTTGTTAGTATAAAATTGGAGGTTGCAAGCTGAACACTTCCAGTTATTACATACAGTATGTGACAAAAAACGGCATATCAAACGCCAGGGTTTAAAAGGGTTTTTTATAATTACAAGAAAACAAAGCATAACTATTGGTTAAAAATTTAAATCGACAAACACTCCCGATTAATTTCAATATTAAGAATTTGTTTTACTTGTTTCATATACTTTACAGGTACTTTTGCATTTGAGATTAGTATACAGGGATATTCATTAGATGCTGTTTAATACGTTCATTGTTTTTTCTAAACATTCAATTTTAATAACATTTCATTTACTACGTATATATGTTTTAAAGTTGTTATTGGTCATGACTTTGAGATCGATCAAACAGCAGTCTTATAAATTATTAATCAATTTATTAATTACAAATCTCTGAAAGACAGCATTATAAAGGTTTATTTAAAATGAATAAAGCGGTAGGTAGCTTAGTCTAGCGGGGAATGCCTAAATACAAGGTTATATAGGTTATTTTAAAGCAGCACATATAAGGTTCATTTGGGTGTTGGCAGGCATTTGCTGTAGCTTTTATGTTGTCTTGTTTCCATGACTACGCATGTCACACTATCTCATCCAATAAGTGGGGTCTTTTGTTTTCTTGTTTGTGCTGGGGTTACGTTTTCATTCTATTCCAGTTATACCCTAATAAGCGGGTGGAGTTTTCTCTCTTTTGTTTCTTTTTCTTTTTTTCTTTGCTTTGTTTTGCTTTACTTTACTTTATCTCTTGTTGGTTTTGTGCTGGGGTGACCTTTTTAGACTGTATTCGAGTTATACCACCTGGTTACCTCAATAACATACCGTAAATATAAGCAACAACGATGCACTCGAAGAAAGCGACGACGAGAACTATTCGGCTGGCCGAGTAGTAGTCAAAGAGCTGAAAGACATACATCCCGCCCTACAAGAGGTGCGGGCAACTCGTTTAGTGATGACGTTCAAATCCCCTCCTGGACCACTCCCCAGGAGGAGGTTATAGGCATTCTCTATACTAGTCACGTGGCAAGTGCATAGGAAAACGTGTTTCTGTCATAGCACAAGTATTTCTTT
Organism: Gigantopelta aegis; assembly: GCF_016097555.1. NCBI lineage: Eukaryota > Metazoa > Mollusca > Gastropoda > Neomphalida > Peltospiridae > Gigantopelta > Gigantopelta aegis. The sequence continues at coordinate 99,481,618 of NC_054704.1, read as the reverse complement.
TACTAATTTGTCTTTGTAAAGGGCAAGACATAGTATATTAATTATTTGGGGTTTTTAATAAACAACAATTTGTTTTTGAAGTGGGGAAAGACATGCAATCTACAATGTACAATGATAATAGGGCAAAAAATCGAAAAGTTATTAAAATTATTAATTGCACACCCCCACTCTCCCCATTATAGAGAACACGTTTAGAGTAGAAGAGTTTTTTTTATTCTCATTGAACCACAAAAGAAATAGTGTGTTATTCCCCTGTGGCTACATTGCAAGAAATTCTTTCATTTCTTGAACATAGAATATTGGCAATATTTTAATACATGCACAGTACATACACCTTAAACAAAGAGATTATTCCACTTTTCTGAAACATGTTCACGTGAATCATCTGTGTTGTGAGGCACATTGAGGTTTTCAATCAATGGTTGCTGAAAAACAGTCCATTTTATTTGGGCCCCAGGAATCATTTTAATTAACTGAATTCATTTGAATTTTAAAAAAAATCATCTAATAGTAGAGCTTTTTGGAGAAACTTAAAATGTTGTGAAATCATCACTAATGTTTTTTCTTGAATGAGGATACAACAAATCGCACATGGTATCTATTAAAATACAACCTAACAAACAATGAAACAATCTTACAATGTTGCTCTGTGGTTAACCTATTGGGTGTTAAGACTGGCGGGGTTTACTGAACAGCGCAACATAGTCTGCTAGGTTCATGACCATCAGTCTGCTAGGTTCACGACCATCGAGTCTGCTAGGTTCACGACCATCAGTCTGCTAGGTTCACGACCATCGAGACTGCTAGGTTCACGACCATCAGTCTGCTAGGTTCACGACCATCGAGTCTGCTAGGTTCATGACCATCGAGTCTGCTAGGTTCACGACCATCAGTCTGCTAGGTTCATGACCATCAGTCTGCTAGGTTCAGGACCATCGAGTCTGCTAGGTTCATGACAATCAATCTGCTAGGTTCACGACCATCAGTCTGCAAGGTTCATGACCATCGAGTCTGCTAGGTTCATGACCATCGAGACTGCTAGGTTCAGGACCATCAGTCTGGTAGGTTCATGACCATCAGTCTGCTAGGTTCACGACCATCAGTCTGCTAGGTTCATGACCATCGAGTCTGCTAGGTTCATGACCATCGAGACTGCTAGGTTCAGGACCATCAGTCTGGTAGGTTCATGACCATCAGTCTGCTAGGTTCATGACGATTGACCAAACTTGTCTTTCACTAACCAGACATCGAAACAAGCACAATGTCTGTTAACCCATATAATATGGGAGTGGTAACATGCAGGTTCCCACACATTTATCACACTAACAATTATTGTTATTATCTGAAATTAAAAACAATCCCTTCACAGACACCAACATTGTGTTATTCATTCGTATCAAAGTTCTTATTGTACTGATCATTGCAGGTGTATCTATTATTTGAAAAACACAGAATTCATTCATATTTAGGTGGTACCATTTCAGAGGTTAGTAACCCATTAACCCCCGTCTTGAACAGACAGTCCAGATAGCTGAGGTGTTTGTCCAGGACAGTGTGCTGGAACCTTATGTGGCTTAATTCCAGAAACCAGTTTGATGACAAAATACCTTTTCATACAATGACAGGGCAGGACAAAACCTTTCCATTACAAACACCCTTACCCCATCTATTCTACTGTTATACACCACCGAACTTACCATTACGTTTAGCCTCTTTGTCCGAATTGGCTATGACCAAATTAAGCTCTTTCTGTATCATTACATGCATGAAAAGCCGACATAGATGAAAGAATACTGAGCAGTGTAGCCAGGGGTGAAATAACAACAGTACCAAATATTTCATTAGTTGTTTCAAATAATGCAATTTAGACCACGTTTTTCAGTGTCAAAACCCCCCACCTAAAAAGACATTGAGGACAAAAACATCATCTACGTAAATGATGTAACTGAAAACATTTAGCATTGTTAACATTTAATCTTAATTCAATGAATAAAAAAAAATAGTTTGGACAAAATAATGTTTATCGTACAGCAGTTTAGTCTGGTAAGAAACCAAGATAATCGATTGAAAAAGAAGGGGGAAAAAAGTACATAAATATATTGTACTCGATACACCTACATCAAGACCCCCATCCCAAAACGGAAGTCTTACCTGAGTGACCATGGACAAGCCAATCAAAAAGCAGAGCAGGCAAATGACCCCGATGAGGATTTCCCGGCGCCGTCCTTTCCGGATGTACGTGGGATACATGTCTACCACGGCCGTCACGAAGCCTTCTACACCCACAAACTGCAACCACAAACAATACTCCCTTACTCTTTCGCTTCACAATTCTAATTGTGTATAGTTTATACATGTGTAGCTCATGTATATATGACAGTGTAGGGTCACGAGTTCGTGGGGTGTCCAACATGTGTACTGTAGATTTTATACCCAACCGACTATTTGTAGTTTGTATGTAAAAGGCTGAAATGATATTTTTCTAATGTTATATTTTATTCAGTCAAATGTCTGTAGTATGTAACATCATTTCGTGGAAAGGCATTTATATAGGCCTACCACCTGTCTGCTGATTCACTTCACGCATTTTATGAACGTCCATTTTTAAATCACATGATATTATTTGGACCAGTCCAGGCATTTATAATAGGTTATTTAGAGATTGGAATTATTATTAATTACTCATAGGACATTACTGATGAAATTTACCCACCTGACTATCCAGTCCTAGCAGGATTATCATTGAGAAGAACAGAATGGACCAGAGAGGGGCAACAGGCATCTGTGACACGGCTTCGGGATAGGCGATGAACGCCAGCCCGGGTCCTACAAGTAGAGAACAGGTAGATGAAAACTAACAGTTTTACAACACCGTACTCGGCGCTTTAACGAATCTCTTAGCCGTATAAATGGCCTAAAAGGTCATTCTAATGCTACAGTAGGTTCATGAATACTACATCATTTTATTACAAACATTAAATGATATTTGTTCTGATTTATACATTATTAATTAATGAAAGCCAAGAAACTATATTTTGTATATATATTTCAACTATTTGAAACAAACTATTAATAAATAAATTAATGCATCACCTGTAAATTGGTATATAGTATTGTTTTAACTGAATTCTAAAGACAACAACAATAACACAATGTCATGTACCAAGACAAACAAATGTAAGAGAGTAAAGTTACACTATACTGTACGAATAAATAGTTACATGGGTAGCATATTGCAAACCTGAAAATAGAAATAAAACAGATCGTGTCATTCATAAAATCACATTTAGGGTCGGACTTGACGCTCATTGCTATTTATACTAGTCACAACACATTAAGAGCCAGTATCTAATTTTAACTCACTTTTTCAAAAATTAAACCAAAAATCAGGGGCAGTGATTAGGCTTGGGAGGGTGTACATGTCTTTACAATCTTGCTTCGGATAACCATGTCACTAAAACGTAAACATAGCATTGTGGACTGTGGTCGAGCCCTGCCATGTCTGAATGATAGCATATCCATGAAATAAGTAGCGAGATGCCTGCAAATAAGCCATTACGTCATTCATCAACTGCCAGTGCGTTTCCATACCACTGCCACAGCTAATGGACTACCCGTCTTAGACGCAGCATCCATGTGACCCTCAACTTCTTGTGACTAGTATATCATGTCCCACAGGTGAGAGACGAACCTAGCAACTGGGTTGGCCACTTGTATACGGATTGTAAGAACCGGAGTGGGGCTGTACCTGTGTCCCCACCCACCCACTAGAGACCGTGCCCCCCTGCCCCACTCCAGATATCGTTCCACCGGCCTGATTGTTAATTAGCCCTTTAACTGAGCCAATTAATACATTATCTATAGAGTTAGGGGTGCCCCTCCCCCCTCACGCACACAGCCCCACCCTCGTCCTACCGCTTCCTAGGCTAATGCGCTATTTGTGGCGGTGCTACAGATATTTTAAAACAATACTGTCATTTAATGGACGTATGGGCACAAAAAAACCAACGTGATAACGTAGATATAAAGAGGGGGATAACTCGGAAAGTTTTAATTCTAGCCAAAACCGCAGACAGATATAGGGAGCTGGCGGACACTGGGTTCAAACATCTCTAAAGCTGAGACAGCGTACTGGGCTCAAACTTATTGCCTTCAGCAATTTTGAAATGTCTTTGCAACAAGCACAATGTTCATCGACGGTAATTGTAAGTATTTCAACGATAATTTTAAACCAGTTAAAGTTTGCAAAAAATATAAAAACCACTAATAATCCCTTGAAAACGACGGTAACTTTAAGTCTGCTAACGGTAATTTTAAACCAATAAGGTATGCAACAAATATAAAAACCAAACATAATCTCTTGAAATCGACGGCAATGATTTTTAATATATCGGTAAAAAAACAAACATCTGCGTTAAACATCTCAATTCTTCTTGACCATGTACCACCGTAAACAATACAAAATTATCCACGTCACATAACATCCACGTGTGATTATATACTCTTCAAAAGAAGAAACGCAAAACCACATTGTCGTAACATTTGGAGAATTGATTTAATTATTGAATGGTGAGTCCGATAATTACCAAATGTTGCAGGATTGTTCACATTTCACTCTAGTCCATTGTGAGTAAGTGATAGGACACACCACCAAGGTCAAGGTCATCTGGAGTCAATACCGGGTGTGGCCTCCGCGTGTGTTGACAACTGCCTGGCACCGCCTGCCCATTGAAGCAACCAGAGTACGGATGACGTCCCGGGGGATGGTGGCCCACTCGGCCTGCAAGGCTGCTGCCAGCTCGGGCAGGGTCTGGGGCTGTGGTTGTCGCTGTCGGAGGCGTCGGTCCAACTCGTCCCATAGATGCTCAATTGGGTTCAAATCCGGTGATATCGATGGCCAAGGAAGGACATTAATGTTGTTGTTCTGTAGGAAAGCCGTTGTGAGACGTGCTGTGTGAGGCCTGGCGTTGTCATGTTGGAACACTGCGTTGGCGTTGGCCATAACTGGAACGATGTGTGGCCGGAGGATCTGGTCAATGTAGCCCTGTGCATTCAGGTTGCCCTGCACGTGGACCAGGTCAGTTCTGCCAGTGTGTGAGATGGCTGCCCACACCATGACACTACCCCCGCCGAATCTGTCCACTTCCTGCACGCAGTTTGCCGCATAACGTTCACCACGACGCCTATACACGCGACATCTTCCATCATGACGTCGGAGCAGAAATCGGGACTCGTCACTGAACCACACCTGTCTCCATCGCAGTTGAGGCCATTGTCGATGAATCTGACACCACTGCAGTCGGAGTCGACGGTGTTGTGGTGTTAAGATGACACCTCGAACTGGACGTCTGGCACGAATTCCTACCTCACGTAGGCGGTTCCGTACGGTCTGGTCGGATATCCTGCGCAAACCTGGTATTGCTGCGGCTGTGGAGGTGGCAGTAGTCAATCGTTCCCGAAGGTGGCGTACCCGGATGTAGCGGTCCTGCCCGGGGGTAGTGACCCGTGGTCGACCGGATCTAGGGAGGTCACGTGTTGCTCCATGTTGCTGGTAACGGTCCCACAGTCTGGAGATGGTGCTTGGGGACACATGGAATGCCCTGGCAACGGCCGTTCTGGATTCGCCTGCGTCTAGTCGGCCGATGGCATTGTTTCTCTGCGGTCCACTGAGACGTGGCATGTCCTGGATTGTCAACTGTAGGCCAGATACAGAGGCCAGGCAAGCGAACACCCTGCACTTTTATACTGTCGGTGTTCATGTTGCACGTCAGACAACGCACGTGCAGTGGTGACATGGTTTGCACGTGGCTGCGTTTTTGCGAATATTCACATTTTGGAACTTTATTGTACAGTAGCTGCGTTTTATCGAATGTAACCGTGGGAATGTGTTTGGGACATGCAATGACCTTATATTCACAAAGCATGAACCGGTAGGAAACATAAAATCGGAGTTATAACCCATTTGTACCCTTTTGCGTTTCTTTTTTTGAAGAGTATATTAATACAAATATCTATGGCGGGAATCTTAATATGAAACATCGAACATGTGAAATGTTTTTTCTCTCACTTTTTCAGATGGATTAGAGCCCACATTGACCGGATTCGAACCCAAATTGACCGGATTCGAACAGACAGGTAAGGGACACTTGTTTAACGAAACCCCCACCCCACCCCCCACCTCACATTATAAACTATGGCTCTCTGGCGTCCAATATACGATTACTAGTATTTCGAAACTTTGTCTAGAGTGTGAGAGAAGAAATTGTATGAAGTCGCGGATTCAGTAAAACACACCTAGCATTCCAGCCCCTATCGTATTAATTCTGTGGAATATTCTACAATTATAAAAACAGTTCTCCAACTAAAGGAGAAATTTATATGGCTGCCCCACTTCCCATCCCCACCCGTCCTTCCAAATTTCATGAATCTGCCAGCGTCTTCCATATGTAGGCCTACCAATATGAAATGTTTTACAGACAATAAAATGTTTAATCTTTCACTCAAGTGCAAACGCAATTATCATCATCATAACGAATATCATCATCATAACGACTATCATCATCATCATAACGACTCTCCGTGGGCCCAGACGTGTTGATTCACAAACAACAACGTCCTACATTGATACAATTCCATACGTCAATGCCTCTGAGTATACAGTAAACACACAGAGAGAATATCTCCACAGCAGGACGGCCAATCATTACAGGCGCAAATCTTTGGGGAGGGGGTTCTTTGGGGGAGGGAGCGTGCCATTGATGTCACGATTTTTCGTTAATAGCAGGACTCCTCACTTTATACAAGTCAAAATTAATTACTTGACGAAAAAAATAAGGGCGGACTCGCTGGGTCCCCGCCAAAATCTGCGTCCGATTTGGTGTTATCTCGAATTAGACGGGAGATTGTATTTACCCAAGAAAAAACCCAGTAGATGTAGTCACAAGTGGCACAGACAGATGAAAAGTCGATGCTTTATTTGAAATGAGTGTGTTCGGAAATAGAGTTCGCCCACATACCGTACTAACAAATCAAGGCCAATACTTGAAGGGTGTTGAGTGACGTCATCGCTACACGTTTCATCACAGTGCGATTGATGAAAGCAAACATTGCCGCAGGTGTCAAGTATGTATATATAACACAAATGTACACATATTTAACGTCATCGTATCCAACAGCTATGCTAAGGCCAGAAGGAATGATATGTGAAGGGGGCACGCTGTAACACCGGGGGGGGGGGGGGGGGGGGGGTGTTACATGCATGTTTTTGTCCTCGAATGGGGGTTATAGGACACACGCTCCCCGGTTCCTACGTGTCTGCGACATCATCATCCACCACCACCACCACCACCCCACACACACCCACCCACACCCGATTATTATGAATTGTGTGCCTGAAGCTTCTTTTGATTTACATGTCACTGTTTTTTATTATTATATTAAGCCATCAAAATGTACTTACAGCCAAATATTGTAATCTATTTTATATGAAATTTAAAAACAAAAAGTCATGTTCTGGATATCGAGTGCTCACGGTCATACCGATAGACTGGTTTTTGCGCCTAACAGAGGAATGTGACTGCATAGGAAAATATTGAAACCAGTTGATGAAATGGTTCACAAGCGTCCGCTTTGGTCTATTTTGAAAGCAAGGGTATTTGATTGATAAAGATAAATACAAACTATAGCATATCAACATCATACCGCTCTATACTACTTGATTAAAGAGGTCTTCTCCAGTAAACTGCCATTGGTAAGTTGTTTACCACCAACACGGCTTTTAATACAAAAACTACATATTAAACAATGATTTTCGAAATAAAAACTAAAACAAATACATCTATATTAGTCAGAAACATCTTGCATACAAGGGTAGCAAACTCAGGACAGTCGTTTTCATAGAGAGCAAAAACTATTACATAGAACACAAAAGCCAATGACGTCACATACCTGATTCGGCAACATTCGCCACAGACACGTTTTGCTGCTTGGCCATGAAGCCGAGAATAGAGAAGATGACGAAACCCGATAACAAACTGGTTGCACTGTTGACCACAGCAAATATTAGAGTGTCCCTGAAAAAACAATCGCTCAGAATTTTAGTCGACATATATATATATATATATATATATATATATATATATATATATATATATATATATATATATATATATATATATATATATATATATATATATATATATATATATATGTGTGTGTGTGTGTGTGTGTGTGTGTGTGTGTGTGTGTGTGTGTGTGTGTGTGTGTGTGTGTGTGTGTGTGTATGTTTATATATATATATATATATATATATATATATATAGAGAGAGAGAGAGAGAGAGAGAGAGAGAGAGAGAGAGAGAGAGAGAGAGAGAGAGAGAGAGAGAGAGAGAGAGAGAGAGATTGAGATTTGTGAAAGTTAATGTTTGTTGCATTTAACGACAATCAATGCGTCGATTGATTAATCATCGGCTATTGGATGTCAAACATTTGGTAATTCTAACATAGTATTAGAGGAAACCTGCTACATGTTTCTATTAGCTGAAATGGATCTTTCATTTTCACTTTCCCAGTCGTGGGACATTGGTTGGGACAGGAGAAATATCAATCGTAGAGAGGGTCCATCGAGGGGGTTCGATCCTGCATCCATGGCGATCGTTGTAGATTCCACCCCTTAAGACAATCAGTGCAGAAGAAAACGATATAGATGTCACTATGTAGACCACGTTAAAACAGTTCATGCTAATTCCAACCTAAACTTTGTGTGAGAAAAACTAAATAAATATCGTATTTTATTTTATTTGAACCGGCCTCGGTGGCGTAGTGGTTAAGCCATCAGACCACAGGCTGGTAGGTACAGGGTTCGCAGCCCAGTACCGGCTCCAACCCAGAGCGAGTTCTTAAGGGCTCAGTGGGTAGGTGTATGGCCACTACACCCTCTTCTCTCTCACTAACCATTAACCAACTAACAACTAACACACTGTCCTGGACAGACAGCCCAGATAGCTGAGGTGTGTGCCCAGGACAGCGTGCTTGAACCTTAATTGGATATAAGCACGAAAATAAGTTGAAATGAATGAATGAATGAAATGAATGAATTATTTGTGTATTGTGTTGTATTGTATTGTATTCTGTTCTATTGTATTCTGTTCTATTGTATTTTATTCTATTGTATTTTATTCTATTGTATTCTATTCTACTGTATTCTATTACTGCCCCCTAAAGCTTCTACCAGATTGGGTGGCACAATGATTTAGGAGATACTAGTAACACAAAACAATTCGTAGTCAACAACTCTTGATCGGCCGATATACTTCACTGCCGCCTACATATGTTACACGCTTCTTTCATACAAACTTCTGACCTATTCTGTATCTTATGTTTACAACACACTGCTAGCGCATTTAGTTCACAATGTAACACTAAAATAACATCATTGCGATCGGCTGTGGCCAAAATAAGTATTCTAAATTATTCTAATTTATTTTTGAAAGAACTAAAAAGGCCGTCTAAATGACGTCAAGCTGTCATTTAATATTAACGTCTGTGGTCAGCTGCGATTTCCACCAGGACCGACTGACAGTGTGTTGTTCGGCCATTATTATTACACCGACCATGCGAACACGCTGTATCGATTTCTCAAACAAACAAGGCTGGAGGGGAAAATTACTACTCGTTACTAAGAGACCTTGGAAAAGTGCTGTTTGTGTGGAAAATTCCCCTTTTCACATCAATTCATTAATAATTATCATAACGGATCATCAACCGAGAAGACGTCTAGAGCATAATAATTAGGGCATTTCTCCGAGTGAACATACATGTAGCTGATTTAGCGTATAATAGTCATTGTTAGAGGTAATTAGCTTTCAGGAAAGATATTAAATATACACTTATTCTCACAGTATTGATCCACAACTGACAACAGCTTTTCCCCCACAAATGTCTGTGATGGACAAAAAAAAAAATGTTTTATGGACAAAGCACATTAGCAGATGATTTAATTACTAGAAGTTCCATTTCGACATAAATTATAACGTGTTTCTCAAGCTACTGGGGGGTGGGGGTGGGTAGCTGATGTAAGGGTGCATTATAACATTTCATCACTATTGGAATATATCATAATATTTCCTCACTATCGGAATACATTATAACATTTCCTCACCATCGGAATACATTATAACATTTCCTCACCATCGGAATACATTATAACATTTGCTCACCATAGGAATACAGTATAACATTTGCCCACCATCGGAATACAGTATAACATTTGCTCACCATCGGAATACATTATAACATCCTCACTATCGGAATACATTATAACATTCCCTAACTATCGGAATACATTATAACACTTCCTAACCATCGGAATACATTATAACATTTCCTAACTATCGGAATACATTATAACATTTCCTAACTATCGGAACACATTATAACATTCCTAACTATCGGAATACATTATAACATTTCCTCACTATCGGAATACATTATAACATTTCCTCACTATCGGAATACATTATAACATTTGCTCACCATCTTAATACAGTATAACATTTGCTCAGTATCGGAATACATTATAACATCCTCACTATCGGAATACATTATAACATTCCCTAACTATCGGAATACATTATAACACTTCCTAACTATCGGAATACATTATAACATTTCCTAACCATCGGAATACATTATAACATTTCCTAACTATCGGAACACATTATAACATTTCCTCACTATCGGAATACATTATAACATTTCCTCACTATGGGAATACATTATAACATTTGCTCAGTATCGGAATACATTATAACATCCTCACTATCGGAATACATTATAACATTCCCTAACTATCGGAATACATTATAACACTTCCTAACTATCGGAATACATTATAACATTTCCTAACCATCGGAATACATTATAACATTTCCTCAATATCGAAATACATTATAACATTTCCTAACTATCGAAATGCATTATAACATTTCCTCACTATCGGAATACATTATAACATTTCCTCACTATCGGAATACATTATAACATTTCCTAACTATCGGAACACATTACATTTCCTCACTATCTGAATACATTATAACATTTCCTCACTATCGGAATACATTATAACATTTCCTCACTATCGGAATACATTATAACATTTCCTCACTATCGGAATACATTATAACATTTCCTCACTATCGGAATACATTACATTTCCTCACTATCTGAATACATTATAACATCTCCTCACTATCTGAATACATTATAACATTTCCTCACCATCGGAGCATATTATAACATTTCCTCACCATCGGAATACATTGTAACATTTCCTCACCATCGGAATACATTATAACATTTCCTCACTAACGGAATACATTATAACATCCTCACTATCGGAATACATTATAACATTTCCTCATTATCGGAATACATTACAACATCCTCACTATCGGAATACATTATAACATCCTCACTATCGGAACACATTATAACATTGGCTCACTATCGGAACACATTATAACATTTGCTCACTATCGGAATACATTACAACATCCTCACTATCGGAATACAGTATAACATCCTCATTATCGGAATACATTACAACATCCTCACTATCGGAATACATTACAACATCCTCACTATCGGAATACATTATAACATTTCCTCACTATAGGAATACATTATAACATTTCCTCACTATCGGAACACATTATCAGAATACATTATAACAATTCCTCACTATCGGAATACATTATAACATCCTCACTATCTAACATTTCCTCACTATTGGAACACATTATAACATTTCCTCACTATCGGAATACATTATAAGATTTCCTCACTATCGGAATACATTATAACATTTGCTAACTATCTGAACACATTACATTTCCTCACCATCGGAATACATTAAAACATTTCCTCACTATCGGATACATTATAACATTTGCTCACCATAGGAATACAGTATAACATTTGCCCACCATCGGAATACAGTATAACATTTGCTCACCATCGGAATACATTATAACATCCTCACTATCGGAATACATTATAACATTCCCTAACTATCGGAATACATTATAACACTTCCTAACCATCGGAATACATTATAACATTTCCTAACTATCGGAATACATTATAACATTTCCTAACTATCGGAACACATTATAACATTTCCTAACTATCGGAATACATTATAACATTTCCTCACTATCGGAATACATTATAACATTTCCTCACTATCGGAATACATTATAACATTTGCTCACCATCTTAATACAGTATAACATTTGCTCAGTATCGGAATACATTATAACATCCTCACTATCGGAATACATTATAACATTCCCTAACTATCGGAATACATTATAACACTTCCTAACTATCGGAATACATTATAACATTTCCTAACCATCGGAATACATTATAACATTTCCTAACTATCGGAACACATTATAACATTTCCTCACTATCGGAATACATTATAACATTTCCTCACTATGGGAATACATTATAACATTTGCTCAGTATCGGAATACATTATAACATCCTCACTATCGGAATACATTATAACATTCCCTAACTATCGGAATACATTATAACACTTCCTAACTATCGGAATACATTATAACATTTCCTAACCATCGGAATACATTATAACATTTCCTCAATATCGAAATACATTATAACATTTCCTAACTATCGAAATGCATTATAACATTTCCTCACTATCGGAATACATTATAACATTTCCTCACTATCGGAATACATTATAACATTTCCTAACTATCGGAACACATTACATTTCCTCACTATCTGAATACATTATAACATTTCCTCACTATCGGAATACATTATAACATTTCCTCACTATCGGAATACATTATAACATTTCCTCACTATCGGAATACATTATAACATTTCCTCACTATCGGAATACATTACATTTCCTCACTATCTGAATACATTATAACATCTCCTCACTATCTGAATACATTATAACATTTCCTCACCATCGGAGCATATTATAACATTTCCTCACCATCGGAATACATTGTAACATTTCCTCACCATCGGAATACATTATAACATTTCCTCACTAACGGAATACATTATAACATCCTCACTATCGGAATACATTATAACATTTCCTCATTATCGGAATACATTACAACATCCTCACTATCGGAATACATTATAACATCCTCACTATCGGAACACATTATAACATTGGCTCACTATCGGAACACATTATAACATTTGCTCACTATCGGAATACATTACAACATCCTCACTATCGGAATACAGTATAACATCCTCATTATCGGAATACATTACAACATCCTCACTATCGGAATACATTACAACATCCTCACTATCGGAATACATTATAACATTTCCTCACTATAGGAATACATTATAACATTTCCTCACTATCGGAACACATTATCAGAATACATTATAACAATTCCTCACTATCGGAATACATTATAACATCCTCACTATCTAACATTTCCTCACTATTGGAACACATTATAACATTTCCTCACTATCGGAATACATTATAAGATTTCCTCACTATCGGAATACATTATAACATTTGCTAACTATCTGAACACATTACATTTCCTCACCATCGGAATACATTAAAACATTTCCTCACTATCGGATACATTATAACATTTCCTCACTATTGGAACACATAACATTTCCTCACTATCGGAATACATTATAACATTTGCTCACTATCAGAATACATTATAACATTTCCTATATATCGGAATACATTATAACATCCTCACTATCGGAACACATTATAACATTTACTCACTATTGGAATACATTATAACATTTCCTATATATCGGAATACATTATAACATCCTCACTATCAGAATACATTATAACATCCTCACTATCGGAATACATTATAACATCCTCACTATCGGAATACATTATAACATCCTCACTATCAGAATACATTATAACATTTCCTCACTATCGGAACACATAACATTTCCTCACTATCGGAATACATTATAACATCCTCACTATCAGAATACATTATAACATTTCCTCACTATCGGAATACATTATAACATTTCCTCACTATCGGAACACATTATAACATTTGCTCACTATCGGAATACATTATAACATTTCCTCACCATCGGAATACATTATAACATTTCCTCACTATCGGTATATATTATGGGAATAACAATTTCCAGCATAATATGTAAATTTACGGTGGAAAATGCACATAAAATGTTTCCGACTATTACGGTTTTTTGACGACTAAAAATATATTTTAATTAATGTTTTGTTTGGAACCCATATATATATATATATAGGCAAAATATGATGATCAGATAACTTTTTACATTTATATGTAGCTTATGTATGTATGTATATGTATGTATATATATACTCTTCAAAAAAAGAAACGCAAAATGGTACAAATGGGTTATAACTCCGATTTTATGTTTCCTACCGGTTCATGCTTTGTGAATATAAGGTCATTGCATGTCCCAAACACATTCCCACGGTTACATTCGATAAAACGCAGCTACTGTACAATAAAGTTCCAAACTGTGAATATTCGTAAAAACGCAGCCACGTGCAAACCATGTCACCACTGCACGTGCGTTGTCTGCACGTGCAACATGAACACCGACAGTATAAAAGTGCAGGGTGTTCGCTTGCCTGGACTATGTATCTGGCCGACAGTTGACAATCCGGGACATGCCACGTCTCAGTGAACCGCAGAGAAACAATGCCATCGGCCGACTAGACGCAGGTGAATCCAGAACGGCCGTTGCCAGGGCATTCCATGTGTCCCCAAGCACCATCTCCAGACTGTGGGACCGTTACCAGCAACATGGATCAACACGTGACCTCCCTAGAACCGGTCGACCACGGGTCACTACCACCGGGCAGGACCGCTACATCCGGGTACGCCACCTTCGGGAATGATTGACTACTGCCACCTCCACAGCCGCAGCAATACCAGGTTTGCGCAGGATATCCGACCAGACCGTACGGAACCGCCTACGTGAGGTAGGAATTCGTGCCAGACGTACAGTTCGAGGTGTCATCTTAACACCACAACACCGTCGACTCCGACTGCAGTGGTGCCAGATTCATCGACAATGGCCTCAACTGCGATGGAGACAGGTGTGGTTCAGTGACGAGTCCCGATTTCTGCTCCGACGTCATGATGGAAGATGTCGCGTGTATAGGCGTCGTGGTGAACGTTATGCGGCAAACTGCGTGCAGGAAGTGGACAGATTCGGCGGGGGTAGTGTCATGGTGTGGGCAGCCATCTCACACACTGGCAGAACTGACCTGGTCCACCTGCAGGGCAACCTGAATGCACAGGGCTACATTGACCAGATCCTCCGGCCACACATCGTTCCAGTTATGGCCAACGCCAACGCAGTGTTCCAACATGACAACGCCAGGCCTCACACAGCACGTCTCACAACGGCTTTCCTACAGAACAACAACATTAATGTCCTTCCTTGGCCATCGATATCACCGGATTTGAACCCAATTGAGCATCTATGGGACGAGTTGGACCGACGCCTCCGACAGCGATAACCACAGCCCCAGACCCTGCCCGAGCTGGCAGCAGCCTTGCAGGCCGAGTGGGCCACCATCCCCCGGGACGTCATCCGTACTCTGGTTGCTTCAATGGGCAGGCGGTGCCAGGCAGTTGTCAACACACGCGGAGGCCACACCCGGTATTGACTCCAGATGACCTTGACCTTGGTGGTGTGTCCTATCACTTACTCACAATGGACTAGAGTGAATTGTGAACAATCCTGCAACATTTGGTAATTATCGGACTCACCATTCAATAATTAAATCAATTCTCCAAATGTTACGACAATGTGGTATTGCGTTTCTTCTTTTGAAGAGTATATATATATATATATATATATATATATATATATATATATATATATATATATATATATATATATATATAAATATAGCTTTTGAGGACGGAAAAACGTAAATTTAATTATGATCATCGAAGGAATACTGTATTGTTACTTTTTATTTTTACCTGATGTTTTTGATTTTTGAAAACGTTTTGATGACAAATTTTATTTTTAAAACAAATAAGTTATTGTTATTTAAGAAGTGTTTTGTTTTTGGTGTATAAAAAGGCCCATTGTAGGCAACAAGGCATTCATCACGTATGAACCTAGTACTCCGTAAAACGGTAAAGTTGTGAAAATAAATGGTTCATTGTATTATTATGCAGTGGGTGGGTTTTGGGTTTCGATCGACCACCCGCTCCAAGCGAATTTTCTTTTTTTCCCCCAATATTTACCCCCCCCCCCCCCCCCCCCCAACTAAAAAGATCACTCCACACACACAAACACAACAAAAAAACATCGCTCCCCACAGACACCCCCCCCCCCCCCCCCCCCCCCCCCCCCGCGCACAATGTCCTGCTCCTTTAATAAAAGTATATACAGGCAACTGCTGCGCTGCATATTCATAGGACATTGAACGAGCTTCCATTACGTACAACGATATGCCTCTCGCGAGAAACAAACTGGATACGAAATGGTAGAATTTATTACCCATAACTCGTATCTTAAACAGCGTGGTAATAGTAATTATAATAAAGAATGGAAACCGATAATGTGCATATATTCTCCGATGATATTTTATGACGTCATGAACACCTGTGGTGGAACATTTGTATGTCTTGTTAGTGGAATGTATTAGACACTATCCAATTACTTTGAACCATGTGTGTACTAAAAACGTTTATTATGCATGCCATATAAAACGAAATGATGATATACTTGTATTATCTGATGCTATGTTTAGGATGTGCCATAACAACATTGTTATGGGACAGCTACAACGCAAGCGCATTTGTAGAAGTTTCTGCTTTTTTTCCAGTGTATTTTCCAATGTATTTTCCGGGGAATCAAACAAAAAGAAGGTTTGTTTTGTTGAACACCACCACTAGATTACACTGTTATTAAGCGCAGCGCGTCGGCAGTGAAGCGTCAATAATGTCCACATATACGCAGCGTGTCAAGCAGAAATAAAAGAGAGAAAAAAGCTGAAAGAGGAAAAGAAAAACGGATTTGATTTGAAAACATGGCTCCCAGGAAGATAATTTCGAGTAAATTGATTTTAATGTATTTGTATAGAGAAGATTACTTGATAAAAAACACATGTTTTGGGTACACGACATCGTTAACCAGGCATTGACTGTCATTTCCGTGTCTTTGCAGCTAACCGATTGGATGTCGTATATGTATGGGTGTTTCTGCACCTCTATAATCAACCTTTCTTCGTTAATATTTTGTTTTGGCATTGTTTTTCAGTAAAATAAAGATATTCGTCAAAGGTGTGTTTTTTGGTGGAAGACCTAAAATATTACAATATTATGACATCATAAACTGGGTGTTTCTGTGCGCGTCAGAGCAGCAAGCAGCAAAAATCGCTTTTGGAACGACCGAAAAAAAACCCGCTGTTGACGAGCTGCGCTAGTGAGGGTATGTATATAGTAATTCATTGGAAAGTGACTTTTTTTGCTGCCGACTCGCTGCGCTCGTCATCTGAGGAAAGCCGCTATATTTTTCCATTAGTAGCAAGGGATCTTTTATAGGCACTTTCCCACAGACAGGAACGCAAATACCACAGCCTTTGACCAGTTGTGGTGAACTGGTTGGAATAAGAAAAACTCAATAAGTTGAATGGATTCACTGAGGTGGTTCGATCTTGCGACGCAAGCACGTCAAGCGAGCAATCAACCGACTGAGCTAAATCCCGCCGACTTTAGGGGGGGGGGGGGGAAGAGACCATGACCCGATTCCCCTAAAAACTTGCTTCACTAGTCTAAACCCTCCCCACTCCCTGCACAATGCCTGCGACATCACTAGTCTATCTATAAAGATGACAAGCTTGTGGTTTGTGAAATTAACATCGTCTACGTATTTCTGATAACGAAAACATACATTATAAAGTTACACCCCTCCCCCACCCTCTTTACAAACTCCTGGATCCGCCGCTACATAATGATAAAGTATCTCACCTGAAGCTGTTGTGGTGGAACTTGTTGTAGCTGCCGAGCGCCGTCAACGTGCCCAGACTGATCGAGTAGGAGAAGAAGATCTGTGTCCCGGCGTCCACCCACACCTGTAGGCAGGCAAAACAAACACGTGTCAGGCGCGGGGGCAGGAGAGGGCTCGGGGGTCCATCACACCCCTCTACTCAAAGCAATTTTCTTTTTCTCTTTTAAATATATATTTTTCGGGGAGAGCGTGATCCGACCACCAACCCACCTACATCCACCCACCCACACACTAGTCTAGACCCACCCCCGGTCCCCACTGCATGATTTTCTACTCACGAGCATGCATTTCCCGTAAATGTAGCAGTTCCATCGGCCGAGGAAACCTTCTCAAGAACGTATCTTCAATTAAAGCTAGTTTTGGCAATCGGTTGGAATACTGCATGATCGATCATCGGTTTGCCCCAAGTGATCAACTTTCGATTTCACAATCTGTTAGAAGTATATGAATAACTAGCACATAGATGCACTTATCGTCGTTTTCACCGGGTCTAGGCCCAACAAATCGTTAATTTTACCTTCAGTAGCTATTCAATATTTGTTTTCTTAGCGTATACATGAAATCAAACCCAACCCCTAGAATATTTACGTAAATGTCGTCATCTTAACTGTAGGAACAAACATTTACCATTTTCTGCCACAATCGATTATGGATATTTACATGGGCTTCTAGATTATGATAGCCCCACTCCCATGGCTAATTCAATATTGGGCTTGTAAATAACTACTATTGCCATGCCCGACGGCTAGCGAATTTATTTGGTCAAGTGTTGCAGTTAAGTCTATTTTGTAAATATGAATGAATATCCTCCCTCCCTCCCTCTCTCAATCTACATGTCATGTTTGAACGCAGGACGATCATCTACTATGAGTATAGAGCCTGCGACTCGCAGCACTTCACTTCGCTTCTAGTCTTGAGCTACAAATCACAACCAACCACACACATTAGTGTTCAGGAGGGAGAGTGACCGCTGACGCTCGCAGTTTATTCATATATGCATCATACTGAATTGAAGCCAAATGTCCACAAGCTGCTGTGAGCGCCGGGCCTCTCAAACACGCTGCATTTGTAAATAAAGAATTACCACTCGTAGTTAATTATAGTGATGAAAATAAATACGGACATTGTAGACCAAATTAACTACTAGCTAAATAATGTCTGTATTTCATACACAGTTGTAATGTGGGATTAAATGTCGGTAGTGTCAACATGACTATCACTAAGACGGTCAACTTCTAATACTATGGACTGGTGATTTTGCAGTCATTATTTGCCGTTGTTATTTGTGTGATCTCCTATGTCTGTCTATGAGTACATCATCCCAGTACTGAAATGTGGGTCTGAGAGCCTAGTAAATAAGTCACCTGTGGGTCCAGGAGTCTTCCCCAATCAGGAACCAAATAATAGTGGATGCCGTCCATAGCGCCATCTAGCGTCATGCCTCGAATGAGCAGTACAAACATCAAAATGTACGGACTAGTCGCAGTAAAGTACATGACCTAAGAAAGAAATAAAACGACATCGTGTTAAAAAGCATTCACAGGTGAATCCGGACTCTTTGTAAGGAGGGGACATTGAATGGAGTAATACGCATACTTTAATATAAACATATTATCAACATGCAGTACAATGGGGGTGTGGTGTCGCCAGAAAAACCTTCAAGTTCAAGTCATTGAATTACTCACTTCCTTTGACATTACTGTTCAATTAACAAGATCAGTAATTCATTTCAACAACATGGTCAAGAAAATATAATTGTATCATTTTACAGCATATAGTTTAGCACCATGCTTAAAGGAATGTGAGATACGTGTATCATACAAGAGCGTTCTACCGTATTTACAATTTAAAAGATTCTTAAACAAAACCCTAACCGTGCATCCATCATGGTAAGAAAACGAAAATCATCTTATGCGACGACTTTACTAGTTATCCAACGACACCACTGGAAAACAACACTTCAAAGTTATTACACTGAAGGTACAAATATATGTATTATTATTCTCTTTCTACATTAAAGCATTGATTATGAGACGTGTTTTTTTTCTCTTTTTTTTTTTTTTTTCTTTTTTTCTTGTTTTTTTTTTTTTGGTGTACATGCAGCCAAAAGTGGCTGCACGCCGGTCAATAGTTCATCACCTTGCCGGAACTCTTAATGCCCTTCCATATGCAGAAATACACGACGATCCATGCGAGTAACAAGCAGAGGGCCAGGTCCCACTTGATTGTTCCGGGCTCCCCCACATCACTGGACAATTGGAGGACTTTCCGCCTGTAGAAATGCTATACTAGAGTGGCCGTATTACAACACTGCCACTGACCCAGCAGTGCAGGTAGATTAAATATAGATATTGTATAAAATAGCAATCAATCAGAAATCATGTACTGATGCATGCAGCACCAACAAGGTGGTCTCTTTTCTGGCTTTGTTTTGAAATATTATTTTTCTTTTTTCTGTTTTCAAAATCGATGTTAAGTTAGTTTTTGATTTTGTGTTTTGACTTAAATTGCTGTTTGATATAATGTTTCTCTTTTTTATCTCTTTTTTTTCTACAATGTGTTCACGGCAAATTTACTTTTTTGTATTTGAATTTACTTAAAAAGATCTTAGGCAGCCACGTAAAATGTTAAGGATTCGAGGAACCGACCAGTTGCGATCAGCCATCGTAAGGACCCATACATGGGAGAATCCCATTGGGCACAGGCAGACAGTGTCATCACAAACTCATCGGGTATGGGGCCTGGTTTCCGTTTCCGCTTTACCCAAACATGGCTTCTTCCACTCGCACTCAGGTTTTAAAGGGCAGAAGCAATGCCTGTACAGTGCTAAATATTTCATAAGCAGTAATAAAACGTATTAAAAGGAAAAATGCCAACAAATGTAATATATACTGTGGAGCTTAAACAGGGTTCAATGTGTGCTTTGTTTTTCTTTTCTTTTTCGTTTTTTTCGGGTTTTTTATAATACATAAAAGTAAACGTGTCTCATATATACAAATTAAATCTGAAACAAAGCAATGAGTGGGTTGACATAAATAAAACACGCTGTCTCTGAATCGTCAGAACGTGACGAGTGTGGGAGGCTACCGTAAGATATCAAATTATGCAATTACTCAATTTAAATAGAACAAAATAAATTTTCCGAAACCATCAAAGCCGGTACGGTAACCTTAAAAGGGTGAAGCTAGTCTTGTGGTTTGCAACTTCAGTTCACGCATTATAGCGCAGAAGCAAAAACCTTCGCAGTTTCCAAAACGACATTCATTTAGTATGTAGATTGCTATTGTAAAATACTAATTTGATTTTGTTTTCCGTGATACTGATAATGCACGTGACACGAGACTAGCTTTACCTAGAATATATTAAGGGACCGACTCTGAAGGGACAATGCGTTGGTAAGTAACCTGTATTATAAAGTATAATACAAAAGAGCCCACACTCAGTACATAATATCAGTAAACAAAGTACAATAAAAGTGAAAAAAGAAGGAAAAAAAGAAAATAACGTTATTATGCAAACATATTATTCAAATATTTCACAATAATAATTTCACAAATATCATTTCAAATTCATTAGTGTAAATTTATTGCCGATATATGCCCTCTAACATTCAAGAAAACTGATGGTCATAGGAGCTTTTTAAAACAGTTGCAATGAATAGTTTTTTAAATTGAAAGTACCAGGCAACCCTCGCCTGTATGCAGTACAGTATGTATAAGAACCAAACATTATTACTGTATAGGTGAAGCGTGTGAGCTGGAAAATGTGCACAGGTGTCTATACTGTGACGAGCGACGTTTTGATGGAGGTGGGGCCATGCTTTTACGAAAAATACATTAAAACAATTGCTTGAAGCAGGGGAGTTCGACTCCCCACAACCTCGTCTGCAAACGCGTCTGTATTTTTACAGCAAAATTGTCATTTTATAAGTAGATTTTGTTTAAAAGCGGCATCCTTCTATAATGTGTATTAAAGTATCGAGTCCAGAGCGCGCTTTTGACATTCGATTGACATGTGCTTGAAGACACATTGTCTCTATTATGAGCCCTAATACACACTATTTTATCAGAATAGTATGTATCCAACTGTTTCCTACGATAACCCTGGAGTATTGATTTTAACAGCAAATAATACAATAAACTCTCCCGTAGCACCACTGTGCTGAATCAATAATAGTACATGTACTAAGAAGCTGATAGCACGCGAGGGCGCGAAGTTAACACACGAACCCATTGTATTCGTAGCACAACAACTAAGTACAGGTAAACCCGACGAACGGTACAAATAGCTAAGAACTATAATGCTTTGGCTTGATTATAAAAATCATAAAATCATAATGCCTTGATTTCGAAGATATAACATAATGATATAAAGTGCATCTTGTTTCATTTTTTTCGTGTGAATTAATAATAGTAAAAAAAAAGAAGAGTCATCTGCAGGAAAATATAGAAACAAATAGCATGAAAATGATAAATGTCAAGCAAAAAACATATTCTGCAAATAATTAGCCCAAATGCATTACATAAGCAAAATAATATTGGAAAGAATTAAACACAGAACATTTTAAAATGGTATTTTCTAGATCATGTAGACGTCGAAAGTGGGCGACGTTAGCTACGAGGCGCTGACCTCAGCTATGAAGATTATCAGGCATGGTGCCTTCCCACCTAGTCCAATACATCAAATCCAATTTGACGGCAGATGTACCGGACTAATTGTTTTAAAACTGGCTACTCCAGTTACGGGCATTTTCATACACCTATAATGGACCATTCACGTAAACCATATCAATAAAAGAACTTTCAATGTCAGTGTCCTTATTATATTTATACAGGTATAAATAAATTAGTATTAAGGAAGGAAATGTTTTATTTAACGACGCACTCAACACATTTTATTTACGGTTATATGGAAGAAGGAAATGTTTTATTTAACGACGCACTCAACACATTTTATTTACGGTTATATGGGGTCAGATATATGGTTAAGGACCACACAGATATTGAGAGAGGAAACCCGCTGTCGCCACTTCATGGGCTACTTTTTTCGATTAGCAGCAAGGGATCTTTTATATGCAACATCCCATAGACAGGATAGTACATACCACGGCCTTTGTTACACCAGTTGGAACGAGAAATAACCCAATGAGGCAACTGACGGGGATCCATCCTAGACCGAGCGCGCATCAGAAGAACGCTATACCACTGGGTGACGTCCCGCCCCTAAATGAGTATTAATACTATTGAGAAGTCACAAAGCCCAGTGTTTTTGTCTTCTTTGTGGCCTATTAACCTAACTAGGTCGCATACTGTTCCCGAGGCAGTGGCGTTTTGCAACAGCCGGCGTCAAACGGAAATGTTCAATGGCTGAACTTGACCTTGAAAATATTTGCTTTATTTATATGACAGTAAAATTTACGAGGACACTGTAACTCATGCCGAGCACGGTAAACACTGGTAATCGCGTCCCTTGAGATCCCGTTCAAGGGATATAAATAATAAGAGCTTGTCAACAAATATTTACAAAGCAGCGAAATGAGAACGCCCCACTTCCTGTATTTAATTGTTAATTTCGTAACAAAAACCTTACATATTATTAAAATATAGTTTTAAATTTCATGACAAATTGTATGCCAAATATTTCATAACAAGACACTCAAATAACACCATTAACGCATTCTAGAATATGCTTTATAGCAAATACAAAATCCTTGAAAGTCAATAAACAATTATACATGGAAACACATTGTTACGAGATGTCTCACCTGTGATTTCTGAAAGAACAGAGCTTGTCATGCAGTATAGTGACAACATCAAACATAATTGAATACAATAAAACCTAACTCAAATGCTTGTTGAAACTTTCCAAAAATAAAAATATAAAAATACCATCGGCATGAATTGGTTTATTGGCGTGGTCAACATATTTGGACCTATTGAAACGTGGACGATATGCGCGTTTTCGTAGTTTCAGCCAGTGCATCACGACTGGTATATCAAAGGCCGTGGTATGTGCTTTCCTGTTTGTGGGGTGGTGCATATAAAATATCCCTTGCTACTAATGGAAAATATAGCAGGTTTCCTCTATAAGACTATAGAATTTCCAAATGTTTGACATCCAATAGCCGATGATTGATAAATCAATGTGCTCTAGTGGTTAAACAAAACAAACCTTTACTTAGTTGGTAGTCTGAATATGAATTGGTTTATTGGCGTAATTATTTGGACCTATTAACACGTGGACGATATGCGCCTTTACTTAGTTGGTAGTCTGAATATGAATTGGTTTATTGGCGTAATTATTTGGACCTATTAACACGTGGACGATATGCGCCTTTACGTAGTTGGTACCCTGATCAAGACTGGCTACTGGCAGGTAATAAATTAGTAGAAATTCGAGACTCTCAGTCAAAGACACCCGATAAATATATCGTTTAGAAAGGTCACTTGGTTTGTCATTGACCAAGTTTAGAATTACGTTTGGCTGTGGTGAAGGACATTGTAATATACCTTGCGACAAGGTGTATAAACCAAAGAATCAAAGTGCACACGTTTTTCATAGCATTATGTTCTACTTATTGTCAGATTTTAAATAGTTAAAATCCACGGCTATATACGCTAGCTGGCTGCATAATGTGAAATACTCCTCAATAAAACACATCTTTAGATATCTGGGTCACGTTCGTTTTGCATTTACCATAGTTTGACACCCAATAGCCGATGTATTTTTCGTGCTGGGTTGTCATTAAACATCTATTCTATTCTAGTCTAGTCTTGTCTATTCTATTAGATATCTGGGGTGTTACAGATACTATTCAGAAATCTACAAAACTCACAAATTTCATATTTGCAATGCACATTTAAAGAACCATTCAACGCTTTTGTTTTCTTTAATGACTTATAAACAAACAGCAGCAAGTGAGTTTCCGTGTAGTATTTTAATGGCATATATATTTTCTTTGAAAAAACCCGTAGCATCCAGTTCTTTACATTTTCTTTAAGTAAAATATTATCTTTGGAAGCAAGACGCACCATTCGAAGTGATTCATATTTCTTTAATGTTTCAAAGATCTTCTTTGAAAACAAAGACAAGCATCTGAGTTAGCGTTTTATTGGGACTACGAGATAGCACCAAGTTAGCCCATATAATAGTTCCAAGAACTGAGCAATTAGTCAGAAGAAGAAAACAGAAATCAAAAGTAAATATACATACTCCCAAAACTCTGTAACTGGGTCTGGTAGGATATTCTCTTTGGTCTTACTGGAAGCTACGACGACCTCCGAGACCTTGCTCAGAGCAGACGACAGATTGTAGGCCACGTGATCAAAACTGATGTTGCCGATGGTGACGTTGGCAGTGGAATTTTCGCGTGTCGCGTTCAGGGACCGCTGAAACGTCGTGCACTCGGGAGTGTTCCACTCGTTGTCGCAGTTGGACCACGGGAGGACCGACGTGAACGATGAGAACAGGTAGTAGAACGCCCAAGCGAGGATGATGTTGTAGTCACAGTTCAGTAGGAACACTATCACAGCTGAGGCGTAGCCGACACCTGTTGAAAAAATGAAAACGACAAAAAAAAGAACGTCATTACAGCTTGTAAGCATATAGCGTTGAAAGATACCAAACCAGGGGCATATATGACCAATATAATTAAAGTTTAAAGTTTGCTTTGTTTAAAGGGACATTCCTGAGTTTGCTGCATTGTAAGATGTTTCCGACTTCTATGATTAAACTTACATATTAAATATATTTTCTTGTTTAGAATATCAGTGTCTGTATATTCAATGTGTTTCTAATCGTCTTAATATTTGTAAGAAGCCCAAACTAGATTTTGTCTTATAATAATTTCGTACGTACGGAAAAACATATTTTAGGAAATAAAATGAAATTTACGCTAGTACAAATATTAGAACGATCAGAAACACGTTTAATATACAGCCACTGATATGTTATGCAGGAAAATATATTTGGTATGTAATTACAATCGTTAAAAAGTCTCTGTCAGTCGATAACATCTTAACAATTGCAGCAAACTCAGGAATGTCCCTTTAACGATACCAATAGAGCACATTCGTTTGTTAATCATCGGCTTTTAGAAAGAAAAATGTTTTATTTAACGACACACTCAACACATTTTATTTACGGTTATATGGCGTCAGACATATGGTTAAGGATCTCACAGATTTTGAGAGGAAACCCGCTGTCGCCACTACATGGGCTACTCTTCCGATTAACAGCAAGGGATCTTTTATTTGAGCTTCCCACAGGCAGGATAGCACAAACCATGGCCTTTGAGCCAGTTATGGATCACTGGTCGGTGCAAGTGGTTTACACTTACCCATTGAGCCTTGCGGAGCACACACTCAGGGTTTGGAGTCGGTATCTGGATTAAAAATCCCATGCCTCGACTGAGATCCGAACCCAGTACCTACCAGCATGTAGACCGATGGCCTGCCACGACGCTACCGAGGCTGGTCCGGCTTTTAGATGTCAAACATTTGGTAATTTTAATATACAGTCTTAGAGAAGAAAAGCCGCTACATTTTCCAATTAGTAACAAGGGATATTTTATATGCACCATTCCACGACCTTTGATATACCAGTCGTGGGATACAGGTTGGAACCAGAAATAGCCCAATGGGTTCACCAACGGGTAGATTGTAGACCGACCGCTTTACCACTGTGTCACTGTACCACCCGCCCCAATACCACAACAGGGGCATATATGTTGAATATCATAATACGAGGTCATTTACAGTTGCAATTTAGACCAAGGTTTCTGATAATCGGAATAAGTAGTTGTTGGTTTTTGGTTTATTTATTTGTTTTTGTGGGAGATTTCGTGCTTTTTATGTTGGGTTATTTTTTTATTTTTTTATTTTTTTTGGGGGGGGGGGGCACAGTATTCCAGATAAATAAAGAAATCTCGATTTTCAAGTGATAACATAAATCTTATGCTTTTATCTGCATTTGCCTCAAGCCTTCAAACACTGCTGATAAAATAGAGTTACACTAAAAGTCTAAAAAAAACTAAGATCAACAATTGCTTCTCAATTTCTAAAATTTGGTTCCAACTTAAAATTTGATAATGAATTTCGATCCTTGTTGAGTACGTTTTATTGAATACTTTCAAATATATCATACTGTTAAAACAATATTCCATGTGGCGCCATTCTACCATTGAGTTAGTTGAATCTCATCTTGGCCATGATGTAAATAACTGTTCACCAAATACAC